>NC_056741.1:597489619-597507119 GCF_019279795.1 Protopterus annectens | reverse complement strand
AGGCGTTGGCCAACAATATGCAACTGGTCTACCAAATACCCTGAGGTAGTGGGTGCTATAGACATACACATCAAAGCACCACCCAGTGAGCAGGGAAGGGTCTACATCAACCGCAAGGGCTTCCCCTCCATCAACTGCCAGGTCATGTGTGATGCCCAGGGCATAATAATGAATGTGTGTGCTGGCTGCCCTGGAAGCTATCACGATTCCCACATCTGGCATCTGATGCAGCTGTACCACAGATTTGCCAATGGGGACATCCCTTAAGGTCACCTAGTAGGGGATGCTGGATACGCACTGGAGCCGTGGCTGATGACACCCATCAGAAATGCACACACACCCGAACAAGAACTCCATAATGAGGCACATGCACAGACCAGAATTATAATAGAGCATGTGTTTGGGATGCTCAAGTCATGGTTTTGGTGCCTGGACACATCCGGTGGAGTCTTGCAGTACTCACCAGCTACATGTACCCAAATTGTCATCGTATGTGCCATACTACACAATATGATCCTGCAGAAACAGCTGTAGCAGGAACAGCACAGGGCAGGCCCACACAGCTCCCCACCATTGCCAAGGCCTGCACAGGCACAGAGTGACTCAGAGGAGAAACAACCTGAGCCTGCCCCAGTAGGCAGAAGGAGGCATACCCAGTATGCTCTGGCCTTGGCAAAGAGGCAACACATAGCACATACACTGACACATGAGGGACCCAGGGAATAACACCTCTCTCTGACTCTCACATACAGTAAAAGGGATTCCAAACATGACACTACATGTGCTCAACCATGTGTAAGGAGTGTACTATGTGCATCTGACATAAGCAGCCCTGCAGCACCACCCTCAGTACTGGGCCACCCACAAGGTAAGTCACTCAACCTACCAATTGCCGAATGGAGTAGAATGTGTTGTTACCTGTATCTATGATATGGATGTGAGCATGCAAGGGAATCAGGTGGCTGAAAGGTATGGTAACAGATGGTAGACACCTACAGTGGCACCATGAGATCTGTAACAAATACTGGTGCCACCATAGTAGCCAGTACACCACAGGGTGACAAAACCCACTGCAGGAAATGTGCTGGGCCACATGTGTGTCCATATGACTCACACATGCCAGTTAGGGAGGTTCACATGCCCAACAACAGTCTCAGTCAGCAGGACAGGTGTAGACAAACACAAACAAAGGCTGTGCTATGGCCTCTGAATGATGCCCATGGCTAACCCCCCCCCCCCCAGCAGGCCTACACAGACAGACTACAGCAGATCAGACAGTGGGATGTTAGTTCTGAAGGGTAGGAAGTCAGAAACTAATATGTAGGTCAATCATAGCTAAGAACTGTAGTACACTGATATGTCTCTAGTCAGCATGATAGGTTAGAATACATAATGAAATGGAGTACCTGACATACCAGTACAGTCATAGCAAATGTGTACAAGTGTCAGGTGTGCCCCCCCCATCCTACGTAAAAATGTAAAAACAGTCAGGTGTACCCTCCCCACAATCCTGTGTAGACTTGTAGTAACAGTCAGATGTGCCCCCCCCCACAATCCTGAGTAGAAATGTAGTAACAGTCAGGTGTGCCTCCCAATCCTGTGTAGAAATGTAGAAACAGTCAGGTGTGCCCCCCCCCTGCTCCTGTGAAGAAATGTAGAAATAGTCAGGTGTGCCCCCCCCCAATCCTGTGTAGAAATGTAGAAACAGTCAGGTGTGTCCCCCCACAATCCTATGTAGAAATGTAGGAATAGTCAGGCATGACCCTTCCCCCAATCCAGTGTAGAAATGTAGTAACAGTCAGGTGTGCCCCCCTCCTACAATCCTGTGTAAGACTGTAGAAACAGTCAGGTGTGTTCCCCCCATCCCTACTTAGAAATGTAGTAACAGTCAGGTGTGCCCTCCAAACATAATTAGAAATGTAGTAACGGTCTGGTGTCCCCCCCCCCAATCTGATGTACACATGTCATAACAGTCAGGTGTGCCCCCCCCAGCCCTATGTAGAAATCTAGTAACATGTATGTGTAGGTATAATACCAGTGGAACACAGATGCACAGAGGTGGCCAAGGTAGCAGGATAGGTTGTAGCATCTGCACAATATGCAGGTATGTGTGTGTTAGGTTGGTATGTGTTTCATATTGTGTGACAGTGGTCAGTATGTATGCATGTTGAGGTAAGACCTGGTGGCCATTGCCCACTACTGCTGATGACAGAGACAAGTCCTCACAACTGCAGTGCCAAAGACAATACCCACCAGTGTAACACATGCTAGCAGTAAGCCATTGTAACTGTATGGTGGTAATATGTGTCACCATCTGAAAGACTGACATGACATGGATGTTGGGCTAGATATACAAGCAGTACACAGGGGAAAGTACCCCAGACGTACAGTATATATTGTGCCACTGTGAGATGGACACATCCTTGGAATTGTACATACAAGTATGTATTACATTATCTGGTCCTGTAGTAGGGGATACTGGTGTTGTCTGCCCAAATACTCACAGATCACAAAGGAGGTAGGACTGATGTATTGGGAAACAGCTGATGTACTTGCACATGCAAGCATAACTGGAATGCCCAATGCATATATGTGTGTCAGATGCAAGTAGTGTCCATAGCACACATGCACCCAACTCACGCAAACACCACCCACAGGTACCTCTCTGGTTGTACCCCTGCTGTGGGGAATGGGTACAATATGACCCCACCTGTATATGGCAATAGCAAAAGAATGCAGCATGCAGTGCAGGTGTCCCATGCAGGTGTGTTGCTAGCTGTAGATAGCACCCTGCCAGCATCCACACCACCTGATCAAGAGTGATAGAAGGTATTGGCATGAACACCTAGCACACCTACCTTGTCACCCCAGGGGAATATACTGTATGGCGGTCTGAGACTGTAGGACTGACAGAATGCAATGGCCTGCCACATCTGGCCCACATCAACACCTAATGGCCCACAAGCCTCTGCCAAGGGCCTGTGTCTCACATGTACTGCTATTCTATGTTATGTCATGGCCACCCAAATAACAACACAACACACTCCACATAAGTCATATTGCCAAATGATCGATGGATACCCTGCAGAAACAGTTTGCTACCTGTAGGTGTACAACACAAAGGTCTGCACTGGATTACAGACTACCTGGAATCAATCCACACATTCAATACAGAAGGGCATACTGGGCATGCTCACACACAGAGAAATGAAAGCAATGTCAGACAACAACATACTGAAAGGTCATACTGGGCATGCTCACACACTTAAACAAATGAAGCCCATGTCTGCAAACAACAGTGGACCAGACATATCTGGCAGTTGCAGATGTTAGTGCAGACACTCCTCATTATGCACCACTCATGCTTTGCACACACACTGGATAGGAATACAGACATATATCCAAGGACAACACACTATAATAAGCCAAAAGTAGACATACGTAGATGTGTGGAAGAGAGTGACTGTGACAAGGAGCCATCCATTATGAAGCCTGTCCCACCCAGCACACAGTGAAATGGCTACAACCACATGAGGTTCAGATGTCACTCACTGTAGATATCAACCACCGGTATCTGTCAGCATTACAGACTATGTGGTGCAAGTGCTAGCTGTGCAACATGACTGTACAAGGAAGTAGTCATCTAGCAGCTGTATACATGTACCTGTATAATATAAATAACCCTGCGTGTGCCTGCATGTGGTGTGTCAACCTCTAGATGAATGGGTTATGGCCCGTGCACACACACTGCCCTAACCATAGCCCTACTATGACAAGCCTGCTGAGGTCATCCACTTTGAAATACACCTTTGAGAAAGTTGTAGCCCAGTAATCTCCATGGCATGTCCTATAACTGTGTACTGCTGTAGTGTGATAAAATAGTTAGGTAGGAATTCTAATCTCAGACATGGCAAGTGTGTGTGTGTGTGTGTGTGTGTGTGTGTGTGTGTGTGTGTGTGTGTGTGTGTCTGTCTGTCTGTGTAGAGAGCAATGCTTTTTTAGGCTAGTCACATGCACTACAAATCAAATGCCCTACTTTGGCAAGGCTGCTGATGTCATTCACTGTGGAATACACCTTTCGGTAAGTTGTAGCCCAGTAATCTCCGTGGCATGTCCTATAACTGCATATGACTGTAGTGTTATAAACTAGTTAGGTAGGAGTTCTAATCACAGACATGGCAACTGTGTGTGTGTGTCTCTGTGTAGAGAGCAATGCATTTAGGTTAGTCACACTCAGTACAATTCAAATGCCCTACTTTGGCAAGGCTGCTGATGTCATTCACTGTGAAATACATCTTTGGGGAAGGAGTACTCCAGTAATCCCTGAAGTGTGTCCTATAACAGCTTCATGCTGTAGTGTGATATAGAACTCTGGTAGGGGTTCTATTCCCACACATGGCAGTTGTGGGGATGTTTTGTGTGTGTTTCTATGTCTGTGTAGGGAGCAATGCATTTTACGCTAGTTACACTCACTACAATTCAAATGCCCTACTTTGGCAATCCTGCTGATGTCATTCACTGTGAAATATACCTTTGGGGAAGGAGTACTCCAGTAATCACCATGGTGCATCCTATAACAGCTTCATGTTGTAGTGTGATATACAACTCTGGTAGGGGTTCTATTCCCACAAATGGCAATTGTGGATGTTTTGTGTATGTTTCTATGTCTGTGTAGGGAGCAATGCATTCTAGGCTAGTCACACTCACTACAATTCAAATACCCTACTTTGACAATCCTGCTGATGTCATTCACTGTGAAATATACCTTTGGAGAAGGAGTACTCCAGTTATCCCCATGGTGTGTCCTATAACAGCTTCATGCTGTAGTGTGATATAGAACTCTGGTAGGGGTTCTATTCCCACACATGGCAGTTGTGGATGTTTTGCATGTGTTTCTATGTCTGTGTAGGGAGCAATGCATTCTAGGCTAGTCACACTCTCTACAATTCAAATGCCCTACCTTGGCAATCGTGCTGATGTCATTCACTGTGAAATACACCTTTGAGCAAGGAGTACTCCAGTAATGTCTGTGGCACATCCTATAACTGCGTAGTGCTGTAGTGTAATAAACTAGCTAGGTAGAAGTTTTAATCCCAAACATGACAGGTGTGTGTGCCTTTGTAATTCGTATTGTGTGTGGAGGTGGTTGTGAGTGTGCAGCAATTGGACTCAATGTGGAGCAGGTTTTGCAAATTTATTATATGGTGGCCCTAGTTTATATCACAATGTCCACCATACAGGGATACCAGATGTGAAATAGCCGAGAGGCTGGGGTGCAAATCCATACCCCTACATGTGACATCAAGGCCAGACGAACAAAGTGAGCAACCCTAGTATTACCCAGAGAACACTCTCAACCCATGTCACACACACACACACACACACACACACACACACACACACACACACACACACACACACACACACACACACTTGCCTAGGCAACAGCCACTATGTTGGTAATATCCTGCATATTGCCCACTGATAGTAACCATGGTGTGATTGCAGTGGGCTACAGAGGGCATGGCACCCCGTCCATCAGTCCAATAGGCATGTACATGCTGACAGTGCACCTTCCGTATGTTCCCCACTGGACACCTGCAACACCTTGTGGTGCCATCAAATGTGACCCATAAAGGACATACTATGCCTGACAAACATGCCCTGTATGGACAGATACCACTGACACCAGGGAATACTGGTATCATGCTATCAATGTAGGTGCAGGGTCAACCTGCCATCCATTAACAGTTCCCGCCACATGAGGCCAGGTCTGGCACATTTGATAATAATCTGTGTACACAACATGGGCCAGATATCCCAGGTACAGCTTCACATGTCACTGTACATGCATGTGGGAGGTGTGCACATCCCAGACACTGTCCATGTCATGGATTAAGGAACACATACATGGCAAGCAATGCACAGCATTGGCCACACGCAATAGTCACCCAGGTGACTGGATTGTGAATACAATATCCACCTGTGTGGGCAAATCCAGACACTACACCCCTGAGCCACAATGCAGACCATTGTCATGTGGCCTGATGCCAAGGTACACCCATCACCTAGCCTTGTATAGCCATCTGGCACAGTCGACCACTACACACTCGTAAAGCAATGCACCCATGCATGTCAGTACTGGCACCCTGTGTTTGTGTGTGTGTTGTATGATATGTATGACCTCATTCACACTCACTACAACCCCCATTGGCATACTGAAGCATGCTGTCTGATGTCAGACACCTCCACATACCCTTTGCCCATATAACCTCTGCATGATCCCTGTGGTGCATGTGATACCTTGACAGTAATGTGTTGTGGGAATCACACTAATGATGAGTTGTATTCCTGGTCCTGCCAAGTATGTCAATGTGTGTGCGTCCCTGTGAGAGTGTGGCTGTGTTGACACTGGCACCTGTTCATACAGACAGGTACGTGTACTACACCTACCGTATAGCTACCATATCCCTGTTGCAGATATCACTCACCATCACATATATGCTTTGAGGGCTCCTCAACATGTAACCTATGTGGCGCATCCAATAACTGCATAGACATGTGATAACACTACAAAGTCATCAGGGGTTTGATACCCTGTACTGGTAGGTGTGTGACACAAACATGCTTAAGTTTTACTCTCCCACCCCTCCCTGACTTTTCTTTGCCTCTGCCTGCCTCTCTCACTCCCTCTCTGGTAGATGTGGAGACTTACACCTGCTTTGCTTAGGCAGCAGCATGTGTATTTTAAGCAATGCTCATGATCAGCTGATGGCCTCTGCACAAATTGCAGCCCTCCTCTAGCTGACTGCATGTGGAACAGCTGTGGTAACCTTCCCATAGCCAATTGCATGGAAACACACTCCAATATCTAGGAACATCATGCTGGTGTTGGGGCTTTACATTCACTGTGAGCAGGAACTCGATCTGTTGTTTGGCAAACAGCATCTCAGATGGATTGGGGATTTACATCTAACAACATACACTGTGGAAACAGGGCAACACACAGGAGGAGAATGTGCCTGACCTGACTACAGACTGTAAGTGCTGCTATACCACATTTGGAGTAATGTTGGTTTAACAGGGTGTGTGTGGATATGGCTGTCCTACATGTTTTAATACCTGCCATGTCAGTGCTATGTTTATGAGGAACCCCCATCTGTAGGGTCATCTGCAGACTGGGCAGTGTGTGGTGTCTTTTGTTTCATGTGTTACCCACAGAGCACCTATCTGTGAACTGCAGAAGGTAATGTGAGGATTGCAGTCTGTAGATGGTGACAGCCATGAGAGTTACTGACTTTATATCCCTCATAGGACATATGTTGCAAAAAACCCTGTTACAACAGTAAATGTATGAGGTTATCACAGCAACATGTCAATATTGACCCTGTGTATGTGCCTCCAGCCACAACTCTGTCAACCTTTGTACATATGTCATGCAGTAAGAGGTGCATATGTGCTGTACACCATAATTAGTGACATCATATCTGATAATAAGCCAGTGAGATATCAGACTGCTACACACATTATGTATAGTAGGTATATTTTATGACATAACCTGGACATTCTGTGGTTGTGTGTACAGTACAGTACTGAGGTTTGTGTACTTATGGTGATTGTCGACAGTGTGTGTATTGTTAATATGTACTTTGGCCTGTGTACAGACTGTGGTAGATGTCATTGTTCTGGGTCCTGTTCTATCTGATGTTACATGCTGCTCCACTGTATGTTAACCTATTGGCTTACGTGTTTGTAGCACCATACACACACATGTCCCATATCACAGACAGCCACTGGTCCACACTGTGTAGTGGCCCAGTATGTGTAGGTTTAGTGTGTGAGTAGCACATATGAGGATGGTGTTGAACACATAGTCCATATACTGTAATATTACGCTAGCTTACCAAATGTGGCTGTGGCTGTGTTTACACTGGTTGAGGTTATTCACTTTCACACAGGTGTATCATACTCTGTGCTGTGACATGCCTGTAGAGCCTGCTATATATGCTGGTACATGTGCATTCCCCCATAAGAAATGTAGGCCAGTGTTGAGCCAGTCTGCCTGTAGCCTGCACAGTGCTTTGTTACATGCCTAGCAGCTTACTGTACTTACCCAGTGAGATGTCATGTCCAGATACTTGCCAGATGTACTGCTGCTGGGCCACCAGAACAGTCATGTATGTCAGACAGAGCAGTGGGATGCTGTACAGATGCATGTCAATATATAATGGGTAGTACGTGGCCATGTAACTTCTGTACCAGTGGTTATTATGTGTCAGGACAGACAGGGGTGTGTGAATACATAACCTATGGGGTAAATGTATACCAGTAGGTATGTTATACCCATCTACATGGCTGTTAACATCCACATTGTCAGCCTTGGTCCACATGTCTTCCATTAAGGGGTTCTATGTATACCTCTGGACTGTCCAGGGTGTGTCAGACTGTTCACATATATTGGGTAATATTTCTGCTGTAGTCCACAGGAGCATTACTGTGCTAGCAGTGGTACTGTACTATGATGTCCTTAGGATGTCTGTCAGTAGCCAATGGTGCACATATTAAAAGCAGATGTGACCTCCCACACACACCATGTCTGTGAAGACAATTCCCTATTACAGTAGCAATAGTCTACAAATATACCTGCAATACATACCTGACATCCCCTTGCACTACGAAGTTGGGACTATAGAGACTGAGGTAGGGCTCCACTCCATGATCAGGACATATGGTGAGCATATATGTATATATAATTCTCCAGATATCTATATAGATATATACACATATACATATTGACATACATAGATGGTTATGCATATGTACATAGATATACATGTAAACACTCAGATATATACATATACAGAGCAATATATGTCTACACATATACAGATAGAGATACATATGCACATATATGTATGGATATCTACATATATATTGACAGTAGTAGGTATATAAGAATGGATATGTCTGCACATATATTTACAGATATCTACATATATACCAACATAACTAGGCATATCTGTACACATAGGATGTGCATACATATACAGCTATATATACATATCTCTTTCTCTTTCTCTCTCCCTATATATATATATATATATATATATATATATATATATATATACACACACACACACACACACATACACATATCTATATATGAAGAGATTTACACATAGCCATATATATGTTGCACTACACAGATGTGTATTCAGACATATGTATGGGTATACATGCATATGTACATGTAGACATATATAGACCTAGTATATGTATACAACCATATTCCTGTCATGAGTAAACCTCACGGTTGTGTATACCCTCCCAGATGTATCTCACCGTACGTATCTGCTATGTGTACATTATGATAAAACAACATATGTGATGCAACAGTCATATTAATAACAAGGACTACACAATTTAGGAACTAAAGACAATTGTTCAATACTACTCAATATGTGTATTGACAGCTATATTGGTAAAACAACAGCTGTCTTCACAGTGGTCATGATGTAGTGGTTAAGTGTTGTGACTTCAGTGTACAGGATCATGGGTTCAAGACCTGCAAGGGCTGTTCATTTTGTTGCTGGGAAGAACAAAGGCTATCGGATACAGAGTGGTTAAGGCAGTTTTGAACAGCTTTAAATGCATTTGCGCAGGTTTGAGTAAAGCTAAGTAGTGCTAAGCTATGGGTAAATGTACGGGTGCTAAAACAGTGCAGGCTTCGCTTACCAGTTGCACAAATCAGCTCAGCTGTTATATTGCAGCAATGTTAATAATTGCTAAGCATGGCTTAGCCCTGGTAACCAGGTTCTACCACCCAATCTGATAATCTGTAATAAGTGTATGTAATGCCATGTACAATACATGCACCTATGTGCTGTCATTACAGTAGCAAGGGGTGTGTGTGTCATGTGTGGGCCACAGACATTTATGAAGCCTGTACAGCACTGTTATCCATGTGAATGTGTTACATACAGGTGTAGTAGCCCAGGGTACGTGCTGTCACACTGGCATGCAGTGCATCATGGCAGTACTACCTTTGACAGTGCTAACCCAGGCAAGAGCAGAGTGCTAAATGTAGTACTGATAACAGGCACACCTGCGGGCATAGCTGGACACTGAGGCCTCCCTGTTGTATCCCTGGTGTGTGAGCTGTGTCACAGTATATACCCCTTACTGGGTAATGGAATGTAACTGTAGACTACTGTATGTACAGCACATGTTAGTGATGGCTTCTGACATGTAGTTATGGCATACATATTTTTTGTCAGACGTCTGTCAACACACTCATGCTACTGCATAGCTACTTGCCAAGCTGATGACTGTCAGTCCCTGTACAGATGTGCATATGGCAGGTATCCAGCTGGGATATGTACAGGCAACCTAAGCTTGATTGACACTGACATGCCTGCCCAGCTGTGTAGGAACTGGCACATATAGGAGATGTCTCCCTGTATGCACCACACGCCACGGGTACCTCCACTACACTACCACAGTCAACAGAACATGCTTGGGTACAGGTCTCCATCACAGACACTTACCATGTGTTGTAATGCATGTTGCATACATGTCAACTTGATCACCATGGTGGCCATGTACAGGAGGCACCTGAAGGATTGGCTGATGCATGTCATCCTTACCTTGAGGGTCACTGTAGTAGTGCTGGTCGATAGATTGCCTGCTGCCACCTGGCAGGTGGCAGGATACCACTGTACACACAACCCCTACACAACCCATCTCCCCTTGGACAATAGCTAGGTACACAGCTATGACCATCTGCAGTGATGCACCCCTGTACTGCCACATGTGTACATGTGCATGACTGAGTATAGCAGTGTCTGTGTGTTAGCGCACCTGTACTTGGGAATTCCATGAGGGCCTTCACAACCAATGCAACACCCATTGTCAGAGTACGTTGTGGCTGCTACTGTATGGGACATTACATGTACCCTGTTAAGCTCCACCCCATACCAGCTACACTAGCCTTGCAGTAATAGCACAACAGTGTTTTACAAATGGGTTGATAGGCATGGGATACCCATTGTGTTTTGGCATGTGTGTGTAGTTGTGCATGTCCGTATATCTGTAGGGTACAGCATTCAGAGGCCACATACTCCTATTACAATACCCATTGCCACACAGTAGTACAGATAGCATTGTTGCTGCCTATAGGTAAGGCATGACAATGCAACACCCTACTACATGTGTGGCATGTGCATTAGATGCATATCCCTGTAGTACCACTGTTGGGGTATACTATGGGTTGTATCGCAGTTGCGGCCAATGTGTGATGATGGGTATGGCAGAGTGCCATCAAGGGTTTCAGGGTGTACAATATCCACTGGAGGATGTGGGTGCTGTATACACTGTCATTACACCAAGGTAGACCTGGTATATGTCCCATGTACCACATTATGGTTACCACTGTCACCATCAACCATACAGGTAACTGATACCACAATCCAAGCCAGTTATGCATGTGCTGTTTGCAGCCTACCTGTAACAGATTGGACACACGGTCAAGTTAGTTAGCAATGATAGGCGCTGGTATCTCGGATGTGTGTCTGGTTGTTATGTGTCTGTTAAAGTGTATATGACAGTATGTCACACTATGTATTGTCCATATACACCCATTACATCCCCCATTAGCATACTGTACATGTTTGGGGATGTTCTGCATGTAACATGTAATCTGGGATACACCTCACCCTAAACGTTGTGTGCAATGTAAGCCACATACTTCAGTATCACTACATAGCTAGGTAAGGGTCTAGTCCCAGTGTTACCAAGTAACAGTATGAGTGTATGTGGATGGGTCTACATCAGGTTGCAGGGTATACATGCCTCAGTGGGTCACCTGTCCATGTGGCACAGGCAATTACCGTTTTAGTGACCTGTGACATGTGTTCACATGTATACCAGATATATCACAGCCATGGTGTCACCACAGTGCCATACCCCTTTGTGGAATATGACTGCAGACCCGCCTCATGCTGACACATGTACACCTACAACACAAATGGATAACATTATAGGGACCGCAATCAACCAGTGTTACTAACAGCTATAATGCATCATTGCTGGATGGCTAAACAACCTGCCATATATGCATTACATTTTACTCCTTACATGTTACACTACAGTACTGTGGAACACTGTAGTACAGTCACCGTGTGCATCAGAACCATATTAGCCTGTCCCTGCATTGATGGTATGGATGACAGGGATGTGGCACAGGTATCATCATATGCACAGGGCATCCTTGTGCTGACACATGTATACCTCAACAAAAATGGATAACATTATAGAGATCACAACCAACCAGTATTACTAACAGCAATAAAGCATCATTGTTGGACGGCTACATTACCAGCCATATATGCATTACACTTTACTCCCTACAACATGTTACATTGCAGTACTGTGGTACACTGTAGTACAGTCACCGTGTGCATCAGAACCATAGCAGCCTGTCACTACATCAATGGTATGGATGACAGGGATGTGGCACAGGTATCATCATATGCACAGGGTGTGATGTTGGTTTGCCAGAGGCCGAGGTTGGGCCAAACATTTGACAGTGTGTGTGGGTGAGGGGTGTACTGTGGTGGGCTGGGCATGGTGATGTGGTGTGTGTAGATATGGGGTTGCCCTAGGTGTGTTTGCATAGTGTGTGGGTATGCATGCACACAGTTCTGCCATGTGGCTGCCCTACACAGGTGTTTATGGACAGCTGCAGACCATACCTGGCAGGGTGTGCAGTTCACTGCTTCTGGCCACGGACATGTAGACTGTGCCTGTCAGGGGTTCCATGGTCACTTCCAGGTACAGGCCTTGATGTGCTACTCTCACCTGATGATGACAAATGTCCGCTGGTACCAGGTCCCTCCTGGGACTGGCCAGGACCACATGCTCGTGGCCTGGTGTGGTGTGGATAGCACACCCCCCCCCCACAGTGCCAGGGCTGGTACTGCCACTACAGGAGCCCCTTGGTGTCCTAGCATATCCACGTTGACTACCAGCTGTTGGCGTTGGTGGCCTATGTCCACATGGCTGTCACTGCACTCCCACCACACCAGCATGGACAGACCATGGTCAATGAGGGCCATCATCTCACCGGACTGTATATCCATGAACTCAGTTAATCCACGGATGGCACCAGCTAGTTCACGGGTGTTGTCATTTGCAGATGTGAGAGCAGTCCTCTGTAGTCTCAGGCCCTGTCTGTGGTAACGTTCTATACGTGCTAGCGCTGCCATGACAGCATGAAACATGTGCCTGCTGGTACCAGCTATGTTGCCTCTACCAGGGGCATGATGTCCAGCGGTCCTACCACAAGCACCTTTGGACATCTGCCTATGTGGTGCCTGCCAGACATCCGGTTATGCCTGCTGCGACCGGACACAGTAGGCATAGTTACCACACTTTCCTGTGGACTGCCACCGAACATCAGATGTCAGTCCACTGTGGCCACTTGTGATGGGGTGTGTATAGGCACTGAAACTGTGTGCGGGGTTGGGGTGGCTAAAAGGGGGGTGTCAAATGTTGGCACAGTGTCGGCCCCTGACAACCTCACCTGTGCCTCAACAGTACTATCATCTTCAGTGTCTGTATGGACACCAACATCAGGTTGCATGCAGGAAGGACCCTGACCCACCTCGCCACCTGTGGGGGAAAACATAAATGCACTTTAAAACCTGTACAGCATTGCCTAAACGTACACACACACACACACACACACACACACACACACACACACACACACACACACACACACACCTCCATAATACCTGCTTGTCCATGGCTTTACAGACAGTCCCACGTATATGTTCATGTGGTACCACATCCTGCATCACACTTGTTAACATACACACATTGATACCACTCAGTAGCATATCAGTCCTCTAAATGCTTACACAAGCAGTCACAACACAAGGCCTGTTGCTACTTTACCTGCCTGACCTGTGTGTAGAGGTTTTGCATGGCCTCAATGCTGTCATTCGGTATGGACCCTCTGTATGTCCGGACATCATGACCGTGCCCCCTATATGTGTGGGCTACTATGTTCTATCTATAATATCACACACTGGTGTGTCATGTGTATGTAATGCTCAGTAGATGCCAGATATGCTGTTCCTTCAGCCTATCATGTGACAGATGTAATATTTGGATACACTCCCTGGTGTTGACTAGTACTTCTCCAATGCATCTGTAGTGCTGCATACGTGGGTTGTAGGTGACCTCTCTGCTGAATGCGATATTAAGGGTGTACCTGTTTTCTACCTTCCCTCTGGATGCCTGTTCCATGCTACAGACCATATTATATTATCAGCTTACCTGTGATTACACAAATGACAGGTATTCCTGGTGTGTAATGAGGCAGTCCATGTACATGTACTGCATGATCCCAGAGGTAGGGACTGCTGTATTATGAACACCCCACAATCACACATGTGCATGCATGGCCAGCTACACAAACACACACACATGCACACAAGCATCCTACATGCATCAACCTCCCTCCACTTCACCAGAGTGACCCTGCAGACAAACTGATTACCCACCAGGATGCACACACACACACACACACACACACACACACACACACACACACACACACACACACACACACACACACACACACACACATATACAGGTGAGGTTGCACAATGAAAGTACATGCAGTCCTCCTAATAACCCTCTGTCAACATGCATAACATATGGTACCCGACAGCATGCAGTGCAGCTATAGTCAATCCATGCTAGCAAGAGTATACATGTGTGTGATGCATATACTGTGTCACTAGGTGAAGCCCCTTTCCTTGGATACCACTGCGCCCATGAACACGGTATTTCTGTGCACCTGTTCTGCACCCTGCCATGTACTGTGCCCCACATCTCACAGATGTACGGCCAATTGCTGAATGTGTACTACTGTGTCGGTTGTGTCAGCTTTAATGCTCACAGCCCCTATGTTTTCCAGCAACACATACCTGGTATGATATGTAGACAGATGTCATTTGTGAATGCCTGATGTCTGATGCACAGCTCTCAACATCAGCGGACCATGTATGACCAATCCAATACTCTTACACTGACAACCATCAGAGCATACTGTGGCTATGGGGGGTGTACACACCTTTATTGATTTGACGCACCCATCCTTGATCTGCCATGGGACCACATCACCGCATATCTTAGCAGTACATGAGCCCGATATGTGACATATGTCCTGTACTTTCACATGCAGTGTGTATGGATTGTGTTAGGTGTGCTGATGCTGACCACGATGCATACACACTGTCTGAGCATATGGGTGCACACCCTTATCATGACGGTTTAACCCACCTCTTGTTGTGTGTACTACAGCAGTCACTACTCCTGGCAGGGGTATACCAGCATGGGCCATCTGCATTTGCCTGTGTATGTTCAGTCTGCCCTACATGTCCCCCTATTCTGCATGATTGCAAGGTCTACTCATGTGCACATCCCATGGTGTTCACACACTGCTATCACTATTGCTGTGGGGGTAGAGTTACAGCTGCCACAGGTACTGAACCTGACTATGTGCAGATAGAGCCATTCCTAGCATCCTTAGGATCCCTGCTGCAGTGAACTGGTGTGTCATGCTGACACCTCCCCTCCTTCAGCCTTTTTGCAGATGCATGACAAGTAAGCCCTACACATGTGTCACTTTGCAGTGTCCCATACACTGAACACCACATGTTACAGCCTAGACTCAGCTGATAATGTGGACTATTATAATGCCTTATGCCATAGTGTGTCTCTGCAGCAGTTGCCATTGTCCTACAGGTATATACACTGGTGTTGCACTGTATATGGGTGCTGTTTCAAACATGTCCCTACTGTAGGCCATGTCTCCCACCATTATGTTATTCCCTGTGGACACATTCCGCAATGACTGGATGTTAGTTATCATGCAGGTGTCTGACATACCCTTCCAATACCCTATCATGGTCACCCCTGTGATGCCATGCATTTCACAGCAACAATACGTGCACATGTACAGCATGCATTCTGGGTAGGTGTGTCAGATGTGTGCATGGAATATACCATTGCCATTACATACCCAGTGTGTTGGCAAGCCTCTACATAAACCATACTCATCAGCTACAGGCTGCTGTCTTGGTGGTATCCCGGAGGGACCTACATAAGAAGGTGAGAGATGCAATGCCAGTGGCCACACCTGTACATCAACAGTACATTTCCACAGTACTACCAGATCTGGACATCTGTTTATCACTACTACATAGCAACAGAATATATCTATGACATGTCAGATATACACAACAGTGGTCTACTTATGTGCCTTGCGTCCTTACCTGCACGCTCCTCAGCTGGTGTGTGGGTGGCACCCATCTCCACAAAGGTGTCCGGTGGTTGATGGCTGGCCAGACGGGCAGGTGCCACGAGGCAGGCCAGGAGCTTTTCCACACGTGTCAGGGGGGATGGATAGCATGGCCTCCCCTGTGGCGAGATGATCCCTCCAGACTGCAGCAGCACACCGAAGGGCATTGCGAAACAGGTCAGTACAATGATGCCAGACCTGCTAATAACTGTGGTTGTGCAGTCCGACATCATTGGCCCTGTGGACTAGGTCATTCCACAGGGCGTTCTGCTCCTGCTGGTCATGGGCAGCCCTGCCAAACAGGTAACTTTCATGGGCCTCCTGGTTTGCGGCCTGCTCACTTGCAGCTGTGGAGGACATAAGAGGAATATTTAGCCATACCTAACCATGATATACATGAGCTGGCAATTATTACACACATAGTGGAGTGATACTTGCATACAACTGGGACATCCCCTGCCATTCTAGCCTCTTGGATCCACTGCTCCAAGAGGTCTCCCTTACGCCGCTTCAGGTTGACATAGTGATGCCTGAACTGCTCACCAGTTCGGGGTATGCCAGTGGCACTGGTGAGGTCACGGGCGAGATGGTCCCAGGCTTCTGCCTTATATTGGGAACCCTGGTACTGGCCCTGCAGCAGTCTCTGTTCATGGTCTTTGACAAGGAGTCCTGCCATGATCCTGGACTCCTGGATGCACCAGCCCTGCACCCAAAAGTCCACTCCCTCTCCCCTTCCTGACATGGTGCCTGCAAGGGGAAGCTACAACCAGTTATGAGATGTATTCCCATGTGTTGGGTTTAAGTAGGGCCAATTTTCCACACTTTACTGAGACTGGACAGTTTTGAAAAGGCTAGGCTATGGGCAAACCTGCTTACCAAAGGTTGGCATTGTTTAAAGGGGTATTACACTGTGCACATTGAGTTAGCTGGCCTACACATTGTTTACACCTCCTAAGCTGGCCTGTGCAATGCTTAGCATTGCTTACATTAGACTTTGCATTATAATTTATTTCTGACATTAATTTCTTATTCATTACATCTTATATATATATATATATATATATATATATATATATATATATATATATATATATATGCCTGGTATCCATGATTCATGTGTACGTA